>NC_048576.1:73861080-73873580 GCF_013265735.2 Oncorhynchus mykiss | reverse complement strand
TCTACCAACAGCTAGTTTTCAGGTTACATATCCATCCTATGAGGCCCCTCCCATTAGGTCCCTCACTCAGACCACTCCCACAGTCCTAGCAAAATTATCGCTTTGACCATTTGACCCCCACAAGAGCCAACTTCTGTCTGTAGAGTCCGAACAGTTGGGCTGCACACTAATAGGACCACACCATTGAAAGGCAGTGGCATGTATCCATGGGTGCCAAGGGAAGCCAGGCTTCCCAAAAATATAAAATAATGTTTCTTTCGTCTCTCTGTGTTTCATCATTTCCCTTCAATTCACAAGAGGCTGAATGTATCTCACCGGAGAAAGCACCCGAGCGAACGAAACAGCGCCCCTCTGCCTCTCTATGTGTCGTCCATCTATCTGATGCTGTCTGGTCAAAAAGTGTATGATATTGTTGCCGCCTGTAGCATTGAAGGCAAAGGAAGCCAGCGAGCATTTGGCCTTGATAAACTGAGTGAGCTCAACTGTGAATGGTCCTGGCGCACCAAAAAAAAGTGTCAATGGAAGCCAGCTTGGATTTGGCTTCACACCAATCACATCAAGCCAAATGCCATTAACAGAAACAAACTTGAATTGTTGCATCTCACTGTGTTGTTGTGCTCCTCTGGCTAGCTAGCGGCCCTTTCCTAAATTAGCCATGGACGGAGATAGGGATTTGGACTTGGGGTTTTACTTAATTCTCTGTACTGGCCATTGATTGTAATGGGGATTCTGATCCAATCATAGATCACATTGTGTTTTTGGCCTGAGAGGAGGGAAGTTTAATATGTTGCTAGATGTAGTAGGCTAATGTTAACTAGCTGACTAATTGTTGCCCATCAAAGGAAGTTAGGCTAGTGAGCAAGCATTTGAGCCAGGTAGCCCAGGACAACAAAAACTAAAAGTGTGTAATGTATGACAGCGTCAGAGACTGTTTCAGCAACATGAAAGAGAGGAGAATGGCATTGGTGTTTCTCTACAAGTAGGGTGAGTTAACATGTTTTTTCTTCTTACGCATGCACACACACACAGAAATCAGTACCATGGACAGCCACATGATATTTAGCTTACGTTGATTGGACTAAATTGTTTTTGGAATCTTTTAGTTGTCACTGTTTTAGAATAGACATAGTTGATTTAATGATGTTGAAGTGTAAATGGTGCTGGAATAGTGGAGGCAGCGCCTGTTTTCTTTGAGACTTGTGGGAACTCTCCAGTGTTCTAAATCAGTAGTTGTTTAGTTGTCCGAATATTTCAGAAACATAAACTTGTTTCTGAATGCTGTTGGTCATGTAACTGTTTGTTACATGCGGTATGCTTTGTGGACTCCGCCCAGGCAGGTGTTGCTCTCCGGTTTTGTGATGAAACAAAGGTGTTTGAATTTTTGCCACTGTGTCTTCTTATTGTCTCAGCTGTTAGGCCTACATATCATGGTGGCAAGGCTTATGAACTAACTTGTTAATTATCACAGCACATATGTGGTAATATGGCTTTTTTTCCCTGGCTTGGCTTCCCCCAGCGATTTTACCCACGCACCCCTACTGTCGAAAGGTGAGACTCTCACAAACACATACGTGTTGGTTGTTTAGCTCTAGGATGCACACAAGACTCGTCTGAAGGTAGCCCGGTATCAGTTGAACAACTGGATGGAGATATACGTATATGGAAGTAGTTCCGTGTTAAAAAAAGGGTTAATTATGCATAAAAAAATATATAAATCCTGATCTTTCTTAAAGCTCTAAGAAACAGACTTTAAAACAAACTTCCTTTTGATTTATTTTTGGACTGTCTGCTTTGTCATGTATCAAATAAAATACAATTGTGTTGGTCACATACACATATTTAGCAGATGTTATTGCGAGATCTAAAGTATGTAAACATTATTAAAGTGACTGGTGTTCCATTATTAAAGTGACCAGTGATTCCATGTCTGTGTATATAGGGCAGCAGCCTCTAAGGTGCAGGGTTGAGTAACCGGGTGGTAGCCGGCTAGTGATGGCTGTTTAACAGTCTGATGGCCTTGAGATAGAAGCTGTTTTTCAGTTTCTCGATCCCAGCTTTGATGCACCTGTACTGACCTCGCCTTCTGGATGATAGCGGGGTGAACAGGCAGTGGCTCAGGTGGTTGTTGTCCTTGATGATCTTTTTGGACTTCCTGTGACATCGGGTGCTGTACGCGTGAATATGAACATGTTATTCAATCAGTTTCTATGGGCTAACAGCAGTAAGGCCAAATTCAATGTTTAATGAAATAATTCAAAACTATTCTTACAGGGGTCCTAAAATTTAAAATCAAATAGAAAAACGATCCATGGTATAACCATCTTAAAATAATTCAATTTGTTAACTTAGTAGAACCCCCCCTTGAAAGGCTTAGACCTTTACTGGTAAATGGATGTTTACATGCAGTTGCTATATTGTTGGATCCCTCTGCCCTTATCTTATTTTCCATCTATCAGATGTAGGAAAGATCGGGGCTGTAATACTTTTTTACTTCCTGCTTTTTGGCATCTCTGTGGCTTGAACAAGCACTTTACTTCCTCATCAAGAGTACTTTACTTAGGGGTCATCAACACTAATAAGTAAATAGTGCTGCAAAATTCAAATACATTCGCTATAGCTTAGATGTCCGTGATAGTGAACGGAAACCACATCAGTCGATCATCATGGTCCCCTGGGGGCCCCAGCCTCCTGTAGATAATGTATGGTCATGACTGGATCAGTGTACTGCTGACTCTTGTGTGTGTATCAACATCACACAGACAGACAGCCCTCTCACCTATGGGCCAGCCTGGAGACAGCTAAGGACAAAAATCAATTCCCTCTGACCTCTTGTCAGATGAGATGGGACTGTGATCCCAAAGGTGACCGTATTACCGTTGTGTCATAGCTTGCTTGAATCACATTGGTTAGTTTAACAGAAACAGCGTTACTGTGGGGAGTAGCCCAGCCTAGTGCATGGGTGGCATACAGGCGACATGTTGAGGTAAGCAACCTGTGGAGGAAACCAGACGTATGTGTGGAAGTTTGATTTTTATTACAGCCAGTCAACCTGGGTAGAGACTGCTTTCATAAATGTTTTACAAATTCAACTAGTTATCTTGTCCTTGCTGTATAGTGTAACAGCAAGTCTGAGTGGCGGACTGTGTCTCCCCATGTGTATCAGACGGTTCATCCTCTCTCTCTCTCTCTCTCTCTCTCTCTCTCTCTCTCTCTCTCTCTCTCTCTCTCTCTCTCTCTCTCCATCTTTGTATGACAGTCTTTCAGTCACTGTCCCAAGCCCAATACACTCTGGAAAGTTAGTTACCAGAAGAATGACAGATGCTGAAAGAGGAACCTGTTGCTATGGTTACTTGTTTTAAGGATGTGTATAACAGCTACATTTACCTAAAAAGCCTCAGCCTCTGATGGGTATTGCTGGGTGATGTTTCGGCACATGACCTCCACACATACATTATGAGTGCTGTTGGGATATGGTGGAAACGGAATCATGATTTTCTGTAGCCTTGCCCTTTGAACCACAGTGCTCTGAACGTATCTTTTTCACTCGCCTGAGTCTCCAACCATTTCCAGCCCTCCCTCCCTCCCCTACGGCTTGAGGCATTCCCTACGCCTACGCCTCCCATGCCGCCGCTATCCAGGAGTGAGCGTCAAACTCTGTGGTTGCTCTTGTAACTGCTGATTGGCTCGCTGACATAATCGTTTAGCACCTAATTAGATAGACCTGCAGTTGATCACATCCAGCTGCATTGTGAGGTTCCCATACTGTCGATATACAGCCTCAGCAACACATACTCTACATATCCACATACGGTTCATGTACTGTGCATGAATTATACTAACAATACATCATGTATGTCCTTTTTATGTCCTTTTTCATTTACGTGGTGTCAACGGTTTGGTTCAGATGCAGGTTAGTCTTTTCTCTGCACATACAGTGTGTTTCCGTGTTAACATTTGGTCCTAATTCATGTCTGATCGCTGCTCATACAGCCGGAGTTCTCTATCTGTTCAGTGTTCACTCAGGCTGATCCAGAAAAGCCAGACGTTCAGGCGTTCTCCACTGACACCTAACTGGTTGTTTTACACACTAGCTCAGGCCAGTGAGTAAAACAGGGGTCCTTCAGGGCCCCTCCAGATGTAGCTTTCCCTGCTCATTACTATGTCCTCTGCTCAAGTACCTGCCGGCTCTGTTTTGGTTTCCTCCATGTTCCCCCTCTCTCTCTAGTCTAGATCCATCATCTCTGCTAACCAGAGCCTCCATCTCCCCTGCTGTCTGTCTATTGGACATTCTGCTGCATATCGGCTATTTATAACCTTGCTGTCAATACATTTTCTCTTTTATGATATTCAGCGTTTTACACTTGACCTCCAGTTAGTCGTCTTCTTTTATCTTCAAGCGCCTTGAATCCACTTAGCTGTCTCCAGTGATTTCTCTCTCACTGTCCTTTTCTCTCGTTCTCTCTCCCCCTTCCATACCTCTCCCCCTTCTATCTCTCTCTCCCCCCTTCTCTCTCTCTCTCTCTCTCTCTCTCTCTCTCTCTCTCTCTCTCTCTCTCTCTCTCTCCAGAATATCAGGTGTTCCACACCCCATCATCCCCTCAGCTGGCTTGCTATTCTTGATAAGCCCTGTCGACTCTTCTATTTCTCCTTATATAATAATATTGTTAATAGGACTCCTTGTCCACTGTAATGACTAACTTCGATCACAGCAAGTCTCCCAGCACTGGTCTACTCTCCCATCAGCTCTGTTAAATGGTAGAAATATTGGCTTTTCTCTCCTCTCTTTCTCTCCCAATTCTGTGCTTCTGTCCTCTTTATAAGATCCCTGATGCCTCTCAGGTTCTCTCTCTTGCCGACTGCTGTGTTAATCACACGGCTGTTCCCTCCCTTTTATCTTAACTCTCTAATTTCTTCTCCTTCCCACTCCCCCTCTCCTCTCGTCCACCGAGTTCACCGTGATCTAGATAGCGGACTATCTCTTCTGTTCACCGTGATCTAGATAGTCTGCTATCTCTTCTGTTCACGGTGCATTTTCTGAATCTCAATGTCTCTCGCTCTCCCCTCCATCGCTCCATCTCCCCAGGTGAGATGGATCTCCTCCATCTCCTCCATCTGCCAAGCACCCAATCTTAGAAACTCCACAGCAATTTAGAGGTGTGAAGAGTCCTTTCTCCCCCATGTTGCCCAGTGAACTACTAGACTCTACACTTTAGAGAGACCACTCTAATCCCAGCAGAAGCGCAGCGGCCCACAATCCCATTGTCAAATTGTGATGCTGGTGCGGTGGGTGGGTGGGCGGGTGGGGGGGTGGGGGGGGGGGGGGGGGGGGGGGGGGGGGGCGCAGGCAGAGATGCAACAGCAGCTTGGCGAGAGGACAACCCCCTGGAGGGTGCTTTAGGAGTCTGCTGCTCTCTCTCAGAGGAGAGGCTGCCTGACTGAAGAGGAGAGACTGGATGTCACAGCACATCTCCCATCCATCAATAACCTAGTAGTCATACTGGAGACGGGAAAGAAGCAGAGCAGAATGGAGAACTAATGCAAGGTACAACAGGGATCACACATACACACCCAGACACACACAGGCGGAGAAAGTACCTCGTTTAGGTCAGCAACTCGCAACGAATCAGGGCAGAGCCGAGTGAATGACATCACCTGGGAATGGAATGTGGCTAGCCACAGCACAGCGAATGCAGCCAGACATGAGAGAGTCAGTCCTGTGTGTATCTGTATAGAGTATGCAGGCTGAGGCAACGGCAGTTTTACTTCCTGCTGCCTAATACACCAGGCCCCATGGGATACATCTTTCCCAGAATTACTGGCAGGATCTCAAACTCCCAATTCAGTGGATAATTAGAAGAAGGTGGCAATCCCGGGTCCCGGGAGGAAGGACAGATGGCAGCCATCGCAAGCAGCAGAATATGTCACTGACTGACTGTCATAATGTACAGTCACAATGTACAGCAGAGCCAATACATAGCCGTGCCTTGTCTATATGTCCTCTTTTCCCTATTGGATTGGAAATAATACATGTTGATCATTTTGCCATAAAATCACCATGTACAGTATTTAGCAATACATTCTGATTGAGAAAATAGAACATGTCTGACTTATGACATGATTAATGTGTTGATTTCGAAATGCCGGAGAGGTTGTGTTCTCTAGGGAGAGAGAGAGCGAGTCAGAGAGAGAGAGAGAGATGGTGAGTGTGTGTAGAGATGGAGGAGAAATTGGCCTCCGTTGGCCTGTCTTGGTCTTGCTTGGCTCTGCTCTGCTGTGGTTGTATGGGAATTGTCTTGCTTAGCTCTGCTCTCCTATGGTTGTATGGGAATTGTCTTGCTTGGCTTTGCTCTGCTGTGGTTGTATGGGAATTGTCTTGCTTGGCCCTGCTCTGCTGTGGTTGTATGGGAATTGTCTTGCTTGGCTCTGCTCTGCGTGGTTGTATGGGAATTGTCTTACTTGGCTCTGCTCTGCTGTGGTTGTATGGGAATTGTCTTGCTTGGCTCTGCTCTGCTGTGGTTGTATGGGAATTGTCTTGCTTGGCTCTGCTCTGCGTGGTTGTATGGGAATTGTCTTGCTTGGCCCTGCTCTGCTGTGGTTGTATGGGAATTGTCTTGCTTGGCTCTGCTCTGCGTGGTTGTATGGGAATTGTCTTGCTTGGCTCTGCTCTGCGTGGTTGTATGGGAATTGTCTTGCTTGGCTCTGCTCTGCGTGGTTGTATGGGAATTGTCTTACTTGGCTCTGCTCTGCTGTGGTTGTATGGGAATTGTCTTGCTTGGCTCTGCTCTGCTGTGGTTGTATGGGAATTGTCTTGCTTGGCTCTGCTCTGCGTGGTTGTATGGGAATTGTCTTGCTTGGCTCTGCTCTGCGTGGTTGTATGGGAATTGTCTTGCTTGGCTCTGCTCTGCTGTGGTTGTATGGGAATTGTCTTGCTTGGCTCTGCTCTGCGTGGTTGTATGGGAATTGTCTTGCTTGGCTCTGCTCTGCTGTGGTTGTATGGGAATTGTCTTGCTTGGATCTGCTCTGCTGTGGTTGTATGGGAATTGTCTTGCTTGGCTCTGCTCTGCTGTGGTTGTATGGGAATTGTCTTGCTTGGCTCTGCTCTGCGTGGTTGTATGGGAATTGTCTTGCTTGGCTCTGCTCTGCGTGGTTGTATGGGAATTGTCTTGCTTGGCTCTGCTCTGCGTGGTTGTATGGGAATTGTCTTGCTTGGCTCTGCTCTGCGTGGTTGTATGGGAATTGTCTTGCTTGGCTCTGCTCTGCGTGGTTGTATGGGAATTGTCTTGCTTGGCTCTGCTCTGCGTTGTTGTATGGGAATTGTCTTGCTTGGCTCTGCTCTGCGTGGTTGTATGGGAATTGTCTTGCTTGGCTCTGCTCTGCTGTGGTTGTATGGGAATTGTCTTGCTTGCCTCTGCTCTGCTGTGGTTGTATGGGAATTGTCTTGCTTGGCTCTGCTCTGCTGTGGTTGTATGGGAATTGTCTTGCTTGGCTCTGCTCTGCGTGGTTGTATGGGAATTGTCTTGCTTGGCTCTGCTCTGCGTGGTTGTATGGGAATTGTCTTGCTTGGCTCTGCTCTGCGTGGTTGTATGGGAATTGTCTTGCTTGGCTCTGCTCTGCGTGGTTGTATGGGAATTGTCTTGCTTGGCTCTGCTCTGCGTGGTTGTATGGGAATTGTCTTGCTTGGCTCTGCTCTGCGTGGTTGTATGGGAATTGTCTTGCTTGGCTCTGCTCTGCTGTGGTTGTATGGGAATTGTCTTGCTTGGCTCTGCTCTGCTGTGGTTGTATGGGAATTGTCTTGCTTGGCTCTGCTCTGCTGTGGTTGTATGGGAATTGTCTTGCTTGGCTCTGCTCTGCGTGGTTGTATGGGAATTGTCTTGCTTGGCTCTGCTCTGCGTGGTTGTATGGGAATTGTCTTGCTTGGCTCTGCTCTGCGTGGTTGTATGGGAATTGTCTTGCTTGGCTCTGCTCTGCGTGGTTGTATGGGAATTGTCTTGCTTGGCTCTGCTCTGCGTGGTTGTATGGGAATTGTCTTGCTTGGCTCTGCTCTGCGTGGTTGTATGGGAATTGTCTTGCTTGGCTCTGCTCTGCGTGGTTGTATGGGAATTGAACTGGAAGCAACTGTTTCTGACTCACCATCTTTACATAACCGCCAGACAAATAACATTTTGTTCACAAATATATATTTTGTTGATGGCACCAGGAAATGTTGAAGTGTGCTACTTGCTATGGTATTTATAGATAGATGTGACTGAACTTGAGATTTTTGCAGATATTAGTATTTTTAAATGAATGATGTTTGATGTAGAAACACACTGACTGGATTGAAATGCTTCATGAATTTGATTGTACTTTTTTTTTTTCAACTTTGAGTGTCGATGGCTGTCTGTGGGTTTGGTGTGTGTGTAAGTGTTTGTGTGGGTGGATGTGCACGCATATATGAGTGCAGCATCTACAGATGTAGGATCTTAATATGAGCCAGTTTGCTACAGCAGGAAAATAATCCTGCACCAACAGGACATGTGAATTATTATGTGGATTATAATTAATAGACATTTATTTTTGTAGGGGTTGATACATTTTTCATCAGGGCAAATCAAGTCTGACATTTTAAAGTGTAAATTACAAACTTTAGAAGCCTTTTTAAACCTTGAATACGCTACAAGTTAGCGTTTGCTTCTCTGATCAAATTAAGATCCCACATCCATAGCAAGCAAAACAAGTCATTGCTATTGCTAAAGCATAGGCATGATTCTGAGAAATCCTACCGCAAAAGGCGTCCAAGCACAAACCACAATGTATGGCTTTGGAATATAGAGCAGCATTTTCCAAGACGAGGTTATTGAAAACACTCAAGGTTTCTACATAATGTATGAGAAGCCTTGATGTATAGCCATACAGCCCACTGTTGGGAGTACAGTGGAACCTGGCAATGCACACAGCTATTCTGCTTGGTCTCTCCCTCAGCCTCTGGAGAGAGGATTCATTTATACAGTTCCTGACCTCTGTGAGATCAGAGGTCAGGAAGTGTGGACACAGCTATTCTGCTTGGTCTCTCCCTCAGCCTCTGGAGAGAGGATTCATCTATACAGTTCCTGACCTCTGTTCGATCAGAGGTCAGGAAGTGTGGACACAGCTATTCTGCTTGGTCTCTCCCTCAGCCTCTGGAGAGAGGATTCATCTATACACTTCCTGACCTCTGTTCGATCAGAGGTCAGGAAGTGTGGACACAGCTATTCTGCTTGGTCTCTCCCTCAGCCTCTGGAGAGAGGATTCATCTATACAGTTCCTGACCTCTGTTCGATCAGAGGTCAGGAAGTGTGGACACAGCTATTCTGCTTGGTCTCTCCCTCAGCCTCTGGAGAGAGGATTCACCTATACAGTTCCTGACCTCTGTTCGATCAGAGGTCAGGAAGTGTGGACACAGCTATTCTGCTTGGTCTCTCCCTCAGCCTCTGGAGAGAGGATTCATCTATACAGTTCCTGACCTCTGTGAGATCAGAGGTCAGGAAGTGTGGACACAGCTATTCTGCTTGGTCTCTCCCTCAGCCTCTGGAGAGAGGATTCATCTATACAGTTCCTGACCTCTGTGAGATCAGAGGTCAGGAAGTGTGGACACCGCTTGTCTTGTCACAGTGCCCTGTCTATCTGTTCTGTGCCTTCAGAAAGTTCACACCCCTTTTTTCCCCAACATTTAGTTGTGTTATAGCCTGAATTAAAAATGGATTCAACTGAGATGTTTTGTTGTTGTCACTGGCCAACACACAATACCCGATAATGTCAAAGTGGAATTATGTTTTTCATTTCTTTTTACAAATTCATAAAAAATGACAAGTTGAAATGTCTTGAGTCAATAAGTATTCAACCCATTTGTTATGTCAAGCCTAAATATGTTTAGGAGTAAAAATGTGCCCTCAGGGAATTTCAAACACAGATTCAACCACAAAGACCAGGGAGGTTTTCCAATGCCTCACAATGAAGGGCACCTATTGGTAGATTGGTCAAAAAAAAAAGATTTAAAAAAAGAAGCAGACATTGAATATCCTTTTGAGAATTAATTAGACTTTGGATTGTGTATCAATACACCCAGTCACTACAAAGATACAGGTATCCTTCCTTACTCTGTGCCGGTGAGGAATGAAATCACTCAGGGATTTCACCATGAGGCCAATGGTGACTTTAAAACAGACTTTAATGGCTGTGATAGGAGAAAACTAAGAATGGATCATCAACGTTGTATTTACTCCACAATACCAACCTAATTGAAAGAAAAATATTCCAAAACAACCATCCTCTTTGCAACAAGGCACTAAAGTAATACTGCAAAAAGCAATACATTTTTTGTTGTCCAATACAACACATTACTTAGTACCAATCATCATATTTTCAAGCATAGCAGTGGCTGCATCATGTTATGCTTGTAATCGTTAAGGACTGGTGAGTTTTTCAGGATAAAAAAAGAAACGGAATCTAGCTAAGCACAGGGAAAGTCAGAGTAGAACCTGGTTCAGTCTGCTTTCCACCAGACACTGGGAGATGAATTCAGGGCAATAAGCTAAAACCCAAGGCCAAATCTACACGTACCAAGAAGACACCGAATGTTCCTGAGTGGCCGAGTTACAGTGGAGGGCGGAGGGAGGCCAGAGGCTGGGTTTTATACTGGCAAATTAATTAATAACAGTGATGAGCCGTCCTGGCCTTGACTCTCTCTCTTTTTTTCTCTCTCTCTCTCTCTCTCTCTCTCTCTCTCTCTCTCTCTCTCTCTCTCTCTCTCTCTCTCTCTCTCTCTCTCACTTGACCTTTATCAGTCCATTCTCAGCTCCATCCTACTACATAAATATCTCTGCCCCCATCTCTCTCACACACACAAATACGCTGGAGATTTCTGTAGTTTATGCACATACACTTAGTGTGAAAACCGTCCGGGTGGGGAGTCTACAGTATATTCCAGTGTAATTCTGGCCATGCTGAGTAACATAACCTACAGTAACAACCTAATGAGGTGTCTTTGAGGGTGACGTTAACACCATGCGCACGCTCTCTCTCTCTCACACACACCCCTTCTTCCTCTAGTTCTGCTCCTGAGAGTTTTATTCCCAGTGACAGATGAAGGGACATGTCGTTGTGTGTTTAGACCCTGTTTGCTGTCATCCAAGGTGACACTGGAGCCCAGCCTTTTGTGGAGGGCAGGTGGGATGAGGACCGGAGACTCCCAGGGAGAGGGAGCATAGGCAGACTAGAGAGTAGAGGAAAACGGAGGGTGAGAGGAGCAGATCGTGGCTGGAGACCGTGGCCCAGCTGAGAGGTTAACAGAGGGTGAGAGGAGGAGATCGTAGCTGGAGACCATGGCCCAGTTGTCATGAATGATTTCTGGGCTCTCTCACGTTTTGTCACTTCAAATTAGAGGAAGCCGAACCTCAAGCCAGCTGTGATTGGTTGTGTTGCCCGTCAGTAATCCGGCCACATCAGCCCCAGCCAGTGGAGCATAGTTTGTCAGGGCCCAACCTCCTCTCTGTGAGGGGGCTATAAATAGAAGGAGGAGAGGAGACAGGAGGCCCAAGGCTCCAACTGTAATGAGATTAAACCCAACCAGCTTCAGCTTCCAGTGTTGGTTGAGCTTTATTTCTGCTTCCTTTCTGCTTTTCAATGTGTGCACGCAAGATATTGACTGTGTCGGCTGCTGCTGTTGCATGAGTGGAGGAAGATTGTGGATTGATCATTTGCGTTTGGATCATCTGTTTGTGTGTCAGTGAGTGTGTTGATGCGTGTGTGTGTGCTCTATATGCATTAGAAAGAGTGTGTGTGTGTAATGTCCTCATTTTGCAGCCCTCTGGGCATGGCACATCTTCTGAAGATGTTTGTCATGAGGGTAAAGCATTTGTCACTATAGCATTCTGCCATCGGGATGTTGTATTTGCAACCTCAGAGTTGAAACTGTTGACAGGCTCTCACATTTCCCCCGGTGTGTGTTGTACTCAGTCAGCGCAATGGGACTGGCCTTTGTTCAACCAAATTCCCTCTGTGAAAAGTGATTCTATTTGTTTGTATTCTGTCTTTAGTATGAGGTAGGTAACAAATACCTCAGTGTAAAGGCATTTGTCATGTTATTGTTAAATCATAAACTATGAATGCCATACAGGGTAAGTTCCTCGATGGCACAGCCATTGTGGCTGAGCGTCTGTGTTCCTGTGTGTTTGAGCCATGCTATTGTGAGTCTGTCTGGGGACATGTAGTGTGGGAGACATCCAGTCTGTTTTGGACATACTGCTTATTCACAACACCATGCAGTCCACACCCACTTCCATGTGTTACGCCTGCCTGCCTGCCCGCCCGTCCGCCTGCCTGCCTGCCCGCCCGCCTGCCTGCCTGCCCGCCCGCCCGCCTGCCTGCCTGCCTGCCCGCCCGTCCACCTGCCTGCCTGCCCGCCCATCCACCTGCCTGCCTGCCCGCCCGTCCACCTGCCTGCCTGCCCGCCCGCCTGCCTGCCTGCCCGCCTGCCCGCCTGC
>NC_048576.1:73483580-73493580 GCF_013265735.2 Oncorhynchus mykiss | reverse complement strand
AGGCCGTTGTTATTAAGTGCAATTGATTCACGGTCTCTAGATCTCCCATCTAGATCCCTTGCCAGATCAGATGCGTGTTCTAATTGCTTAGCACGTTCCTTATCCATCTAAACACACTTGAAGGATGAGGTCTTGTTGGGCTCCTTGGAAGTAATGACGTTGTGGGAGTGTTGTTGCCTACAGTGCATGCAGATTGCAGCATAGTAAGCCTATAGAGTCATATGAGGAGTGAGGTCAGTGTTTGGGTAAGAGAGTGAGCTGCTCAATGGCATATTTTCCTCCCATTGTTTCCTTAATATCAGGCTTTGCATTGCTTTCAACATGTAGTGAGGCAGGCTGACTGCAGCCATGATCGATAGGCTGCATTGGTGTTAGTGACTCCAGCGTGGTGAAGGTCAACATTACCAGAGAGAATCTCTGTTTTTATCCAGGTTTACAGTATTTATGGTGCATATTCTGCTATGGAACATGATATGCGGTACTAAAGCTAAGTCATTGTCTACTATAGTTTTCCATAGTGTATCTTGGGTCATGAGTAAGCAAGTGTATCACTCATCAAGAGAAAAGAAGGAAGAATACAATTATACACAAAGACATTTAGAGAAAAACAAATTAAAGTGATTTGAGGTTCAGCAACAGAGGATGAGAGAAAGATAAATATATATTCGGAGACATTCTGGGTGAAGAGAGAGAGGAAGCGAGAGAGAATGAGAGAGCAAGGAACCAGAGCCTGGGGTCAGGAAGTTCAGTTTCTCAGGAAGGAAGTTTCTAGCCTTCTCAGTACCCAGATTAATGAGATCATCCATCATGGCGCCTGCCTCAGCCTGCATGCCAGCATGCCTCTTCTGTTACTCTTCCTCTTCTTCCTCTTCCTCTTCCATACGCCCAGCCTGCCTCCCTCTGCCCAGCCTGCCTCATCTGCCCAGCCTGCCTCATCTGCCCAGCCTGCCTCATCTACCCAGCCTTCCTGCCTCCCTCAGCCCAGCCTGCCTCCCTCAGCCCAGCCTGCCTCCCTCATCTATCCAAGCCTGTCTCCCTCTGCCAAGCCTGTCTCTCTCTGCCAAGCCTGTCTCTCGCTACCAAGCCTGTCTCTCTCTGCCAAGCCTGTCTCTCTGCCAAGCATGTCTCCCTCTGCCAAGCCTGTCTCCTTCTGCCAAGCATGTCTCTCTCTGCCAAGCCTGTCTCTCTCTGCCAAGCCTGTCTCCCTCTACCCAGCCTGCCTCCCTCTACCCAGCCGGCCCCCCTCTACCCAGCCTGCCTCCCTCTACCCAGCCTGCCTCCCTCTACCCAGCCTGCCTCCCTCTGCCCAGCCGCCCTCATCTACCCAGCCTGCCCCCCTCTACCCAGCCTGCCTCCCTCTACCCAGCCTGCCTCCCTCTACCCAGCCTGCCTCCCTCTGCCCAGCCACCCTCATCTACCCAGCCTGCCTCCTCAGCCTTAGCTCTGCCCCGCAGCCAGCTGCACTGTCTGGAGCTCTGTCACTGGCTGACCAGACTGGTTACACTTGATGTGCTTTCTCCAGCAATGCTGTTCACTTTCAGAATCACCTTTATTCACCAGGTACATCTACACATACTCAGAATTTTACTTGGTGATATGGTGCTACAAGTGATAGACAACATTTAGAGACAGAATACAGGCAACCGAGTTCATACGAAGTTTACATACATTATATACAATTAGGTAGAGTGAGCATAGCGCTATAAGAGAGTGAGCAGATATATAAATATACAGTGGGTATACGGTTGATATACAGTGGGTATGCGGTTGATATACAGTGGGTATACGGTTGATATACAGTGGATATGCGGTTGATATACAGTGGGTATGCGGTCAATATACAGTGTGTATACGGTTGATATACAGTGGATGTACAAATTTACAGTATCAGTATGAATATATCTAAATGCAGAGAGATGGACAGAGTGCAATGCAGTATAATGCAGTTATTTTATGTACAGTTCAGAGATGGCTTGATGCGGTGTGCAGCATAGTGTCCTTTAGTATCCATAGTCCTTTAGTCTCTTTGTGCCAGATAGCTGGTTGGTGAGGGCCATAGTCCTTTAGTATCCATAGTCCTTTAGTCTCTTTGCGCCAGATAGCTGGTTGGTGAGGGCCATAGTCCTTTGGTCTCTATGCGCCAGATGGCTGGTTGGTGAGGGCCATAGTCCTTTAGTCTCTATGCGCCAGATGGCTGGTTGGTGAGGGCCATAGTCCTTTAGTCTCTATGCGCCAGATAGCTGGTTGGTGAGGGCCATAGTCCTTTAGTATCCATAGTCCTTTAGTCTCTTTGCGCCAGATAGCTGGTTGGTAAGGGCCATAGTCCTTTGGTCTCTATGCGCCAGATGGCTGGTTGTTGAGGGCCATAGTCCTTTAGTCTCTATGCGCCAGATGGCTGGTTGGTGAGGGCCATAGTCCTTTAGTCTCTTTGCGCCAGATGGCTGGTTGGTGAGGACCATAGTCCTTTAGTCTCTTTGCGCCAGATAGCTGGTTGGTGAGGGCCAGATAGCTGGTTGGTGAGGGCCAGATAGCTGGTTGGTGAGGGCCATAGTCCTTTAGTCTCTTTGCGCCAGATAGCTGGTTGGTGAGGGCCAGATAGCTGGTTGGTGAGGGCCATAGTCCGGGGGAAGAAACTTTGTGGTGGGAGGTTTTGGTCAAGAGTGACCTGAACCGCCTGCCAGAGGTGAATTTTTGGAGTGGGGGAGACCAGGGTGGGAGGAGTCGGTGATGATCTTTCCTGCATGCTTCCTTGTCCTGGAGGGCAGGTGGCAGCCTATGACCCACTATGCAGAACGGACAATGCGTTGCAGTTTGCCCTTGCAGTGGGCAGACCCAAACCACACTGTGCTGGAGGAGGTGATTATGGATTCAACGATTGATGCGTAAAAACGGATCAGGATTGCATGGGTGATTTTTTTTTCTTCAGCTGCCGCAGGTAGTTCGTCCCCTGTTGTGTCTTCTTGGTGACCGCTGTGGTCATGTCCTCCCATTTGAGGTTGTGAGAGATGATGTTCTCCAGGAATTTGAATGATTCAGCCCTGCTAACAGCTAAGCCAGCAATCTCGAGGGGGAGAGATGGTGGGGGGCTGTTCAACTGAAGATCATATGGAATGTTGCTATGGAATGTTCCAGTGACAGTTTATTATGAATTCAGGTTATGTCCCTGGATGGAGGGCTTGGGAAACATACTGTACAAGACCCATTTAATAAATGTACAGTTGAAGTCGGAAGTTTACATACGCTTAGGCCGTAATCATTAAAACTCGTTTTTCAACCACTCCAAAAATGTCTTATTAACAAACTATAGTTTTGGCAAGTCGGTTAGGCCATCTACTTTGTGCATGACACAAGTAATTTTTCCAACAATTGTTTTCAGACAGATTATTTCACTTATAATTCACTGTATCACAATTCCAGTGGCTCAGAAGTTTACACTAAGTTGACTGTGCCTTTAAACAGCTTGGAAATTTCCAGAAAATTATGTCATGGCTTTAGAAGCTTCTGATAGGCTAATGTACCTGTGGATGTATTTCAAGGCCTACCTTCAAACTCAGTGCCTCTTTGCTTGACATCATGGGAAAATCAAAAGAAATCAGCCAAGGTAACGCGTTCATCTGTACAAACAATAGTATGCAAGTATGGACACCATGGGACCACGCAGCTGTCATACCTCTCAGGGAGGAGACGCGTTCTGTCTCCTAGAGATGAACGTACTTTGGTGTGAAAAGTGCAAATCAATCCCGGAACAACAGCAAAGGACCTTGTGAAGATGCTGGAGGAAACAGGTACAAAAGTATCTATATCCACAGTAAAACGAGTCCTATATCGACATAACCTGAAAGTCCCTCAGCAAGGAAGAAGCCACTGCTCCAAAACTGCCGTAAAAAAGCCAGACTACGGTTTGCAACTGCACATGAGGACAAAGATGGTAGTTTTTGGAGAAATGTCCTCTGGTCTGATGAGACAAAAATAGAACTGTTTGGCCATAATGACCATCATTATGTTTGGAGGAAAAAGGGGGGGCTTGCAAGCTGAAGAACACCATCCCATCCGCGAAGCAAGGGAGTGGCAGCATCACGTTGTGGGGGTGCTTTGCTGCAGGAGGGACTGGTGCACTTCACAAAATAGATGGCATCATGAGGGAGGAAAATTATGTGGATATATTGAAGCAACATCTCAAGACATCAGTCAGGAAGTTAAAGCTTGGTCACAAATGGGTCTTCCAAATGGACAATGACCCCAAGCATACTTCCAAAGTTAGGGCAAAATGGCTTAAGGACAACAAAGTCAAGGTATTGGAGTGGCCATCACAAAGCCCTGACCTCAATCGAATAGAACATTTGTGGGCAGAACTGAAAAAGCATGTGCGAGCAAGCAGGCCTACAAACCTGACTCAGTTGCACCAGCTCTGTCAGGAATGGGCCAAAATCCACATTCACATTGTGGGAAGCTTGTGGAAGGCTATCCAAAACGTTTGACCCAAGTTAAACAATTTAAGGGCAATGCTACCAAATACTAATTGAGTGCATGTAAACTTCTGACCCACTGGGAATGTGATGAAAGAAATTAAAGCTGAAATAAATCATTCTCTCTTCTATTATTCTGACATTTCACATTCTTAAACTAAAGTGGTTATCTTAACCTCTCTGCGATATGTGGGACGCTAGCGTCCCACCTGGCCAAAAGCCAAGGAAAATGCAGAGCGTCAAATTCAAATAAATTACTATAAAAATCAAACTTTCATTAAATCACACATTCAAGATAGCAAATTAAAGCTACACTTGTTGTGAATCCAGCCAACATGTCAGATTTAAAAACAAAAATTCGCCGAAAGCAAACAATGCTATTATCTGAGGATAGCACCTCCGTAAACAAAGAGAGAAACCATATTTCAACCCTGCAGACGCGACACAAAACGCAGAACTAAAAATATAATTCATGCCTTACCTTTGACGAGCTTCTTTTGTTGGCACTCCAATATGTCCCATAAACATCACAAATGGTCCTTTTGTTCGATTAATTCAGTCGATATATATCCAAAATGTCCATTTATTTGGCGTGTTTGATCCAGAACTTTAGGTATTTTTTTAACGTAAATAATCAATAAAATTGAATACGGGATGATCTGTGTTCAATACAGGAGGAAAACAAACTGTAGCTAGCTTTCTGGTCACGCGCCTCTGTCTAACAGTACACTTCAAGTGACCCTCGTTCAAGATGGCCGTACTTATTCATTACACAAAGGAATAACCTCAACCAATTTCTAAAGACTGTTGACATCCAGTGGAAGCCATAGGAACTGCAAGAAGGTCCCTTAGAAATCTGAATTCCCAATGAAAACCCATTGAAAAGAGAGTGAACCCCCCCAAAAAATGTGAATGGTTTGTCCTCGGGGTTTCGCCTGCTAAATAAGTTCTGTTATACTCACAGACATGATTCAAACAGTTTTAGAAACTTCAGTGTGTTTTCTATCCAAATCTACTAAGAATATGCATATCTTATATTCTGGGGATGAGTAGCAGGCAGTTGAATTTGGGCATGTATTTCATCCGGACGTGAAAATACTGCCCCCTGTCACCAAGAACTGACCTAAGACAGGGATTTTTTACTAGGATTAAATGTCAAGAATTGTGGAAAAATTTAAATCAAATTAAATCAAATATTATTTGTCACATACACATGGTTAGCAGATGTTAATGCGAGTGTAGCGAAATGCTTGTGCTTCTAGTTCTGACAATGCAGAAATAACCAACGAGTAATCTAACCTAACATTTTCACAACAACTTCCTTATACACACAAGTGTAAAGGGATGAAGAATATGTACATAAAGATTTATGAATGAGTGATGGTACAGAACGGCATAGGCAAGATGCAGTAGATGGTATTGAGTACAGTATACACATATGAGATGAGTAATGTAGGGTATGTAAACATATAAAAGTGGCATTGTTTAAAGTGGCTAGTGATACATGTATTACATAAAGATGGCAAGATGCAGTAGATGGTATAGAGTACAGTATATACATTTGAGATGAGTAATGTAGGGTATGTAAACATTATATTAAGTGGAATTGTTTAAAGTGGCTAGTGATACATTTTTTACATCAATTTTTCCATTATTAAAGTGGCTGGAGTTGAGTCAGTATGTTGGCAGCAGCCACTCAATGTTAGTGGTGGCTGTTTAACAGTCTGATGGCCTTGAGATAGAAGCTGTTTTTCAGTTTCTCGGTCCCTGCTTTGATGCACCTGTACTGACCTAGCCTTCTGGATGATAGCGGGGTGAACAGGCAGTGGCTCGGGTGGTTGTTGTCCTTGATGATCTTTATGGCCTTCCTGTGACATCGGGTGGTGTAGATGTCCTGGAGGGCAGGTAGTTTGTACACATGGAAAATGGAATGGATGGATCAGTTATCATTTTATATCGATTAGATCTTATGTCGAACGGTGTTTTCTATCTGGATGTTAGGGCTACCAGTTTAAACAGATAAAAGGAAGATTTTTCAGTGGAACATTTGTTTCTGCTTAGCAGGCATCAAAAAAGGGCTATATTTAGAATGTCGGTTAACGTGAGACAGGATGTATCAATTAAGGAAACGTTATTGTGAGATAGCAGCAGGAGAACTAGGTCCTGTTGAAAAGTGAACAATGAGAATTAACCCGTGCACTCGCCCACCTAAAACCCTTTCAGACAGGCAGCTGAAATAGGCAGTGAAGGAAGTCACATCTACAAGGCTCCTCGCAGCCCCCAGCCCTCCTCACCACTGTTTATCTTCAAGCTTTACCTGTTACAGCTGGGCCCTCCATTGTCACAACTCACTGCCTTTCTATGCATGACCGGCACCCATTTACCAAGTCATATTAATAGATGGCCTAAAAACCAGAGAGAGGGAGGGAGGGAGGGAGGGAGGGAGGGAGGGAGCGAGGGAGTGAGCGAGGGAGGGAGGGAGGGAGGGAGGGAGGGAGGGAGGGAGGGAGGGAGGGAGGGAGGGAGCGAGGGAGGGAGGGAGCGAGGGAGGGAGGGAGGGAGGGAGCGAGCGAGAGAGGGAGAGAGAGAGAGAGAGAGAGAGAGAGAAGGAGAGAGAGAGAGAGAAGGAGAGAGAGAGAGAGCGCACACACACACCAGGGAGGTAAAGCATTGTGGTTGAGCCAGGCTGTCAGTTTGATAACCTGAAAGCCTCATGGACGTCTCTGTCCTACCCTGCACCTGGAGAGACCCGGGTCTGTCCTCTGGGTTTAGTCTGCCTGTCAGTCTTTCCCACCCACCCTCTAATGGAGAGCAATAGGCTTGTAGAGCAACAGCAACACCAGAACGTAAAAACACAGTCAATCGAGTTTGTTGTAAATGCATCTCATGGTTGAGTAGGAAGTGTTTGTTTCTCACATCCATTAGCCTGGAGTTGAAGCGTCAGCAGGAAGCTAATCTTGCAGTGTGCATGTTGCAAGGATGGGAGTGGGTGTTTTCCTTCTTCAGATGTGGATCTGGAAGTTAAAACAAATCTCTTTAAAGGGCCCACAGATTAAATCACGTTAACCTCACAGTCGTGGGAAGTAGGGGTGCTGACGGTGCTGCAGCACCCCCTGAAAAATCGGAATTTTAAAAAGTATCAATAAAAACATATATCCATCTGCAGCGCCAGAGCGGGCAAAAAGATTTGTCCAGCCCCACCCCCAAACTACTTCCCGCGGCTATGGTTAACTTTAAGAATGCTGAGTGCAGACCGACAGACGGAGAGAGTAGTTATCATGGTGGGAAAACTGTTGCTATCTCCAGGCATGGAATTGTTTGTTGTTTTAACCTTTAACCTTTAGATAAGATATACAGTATTCCATGCACATATAATTGGCTTCATTGTCTCTTCAACTCAATTACTAATATTAAGCTGTAATAAGCATTAATGTGATAGTATCAAATAAATGGTTGAGGCACTTGCGTTACAGTAAGATGGCGTTTTCAACCCTTTTGGAATGTGAATTGAAACTATAAGGAGTCAGGAGTCAGGGAAAATTATAATCCTGTGTCCTTGGATGGGGTCCAAAATGTAGAATTCAATCAACATAATTTCTCCTCAAGGATGTCTCCATTGCTCAAGGACTTCCTCCCTCTAAAGTCCAGTCAGTGTGCCTCTCAGACTGGGATGGATGACCCTGAATACTAGCTAGGCCCTTGGCCTTCATGCAGGCCTAATGTACTGTACTCATTCATTATCCTGGTGAGAGGAGATGACTGCCATGTTATAGACTCCCACGTGGTAACAGGCAGCCCGATCACTGCCATAACCACAGCCTGTGTCCATGCTGGGTGTCCTGGAGCCTGCAGACCTAGTATCCGGCTGGCGGCTGCCATCCTCCCATCCTCCTCCCCAGACACAAGCCTCAGAACTCTGCCAAGTCAGCTGCCATGTTGTCTTTGGACTGGACTGAAGGACAAGAGAGAAGGAGACAGGCTTCCGAAGCACACAGCTGACTGTCGGTCTGTCTGTCTGCAGTTCTGTGTCTGTCGGTCTGTAAGTAGGTCTGTCTAAGGTTTCAGGTTTTCATAGGTCTCAGTGTGCCAGACGCGTCAACCACCTTGCCTCTCTCAGAGTTACACTCAGAGTGTGTACACAGGGGAGTACGGATGAGAGGAAAGCCAGGCAGCAGGCAGGAGGATTTAAGTGGGTTGGCCGTAGGAAAACCGTGGGGAGAATCGGAGGCGCCAAAGCCCCCAGCCCCCAGTGTTAGCTACAAACCCAGGATATAGTGGAGCGATAGATTCAGCAGTAGACAGAGGCTGAGTCCCAGGTCAAACACACTACAGTCACGGCTCCAAGGCCTGGAATCAAATGAGACTGAGTGTGGAAGACAATTAGGCTCCCATCCCTCGATACAATCTGCAGAACCAGGGCATATGCCTCTGCTGTAAGATCCCTAGAGTTTGTAGTTAAAAACAAATTATGGGAGCTGTCGCTTCAGGGCTGTCTGGGCTAGAGAAGACAGGGTTTGTGTGTGTGGTTCTGGCAGAAATGTTGTAGTGGGTGTTTTGTACAAGTGCAAAGGCTGAAGACGGACAGGCTGAAGTTTCCCTCCTCCAGGCGTTGGTTGCTAGCTGGTCTAACAGAGCTTCACCTGGTCCATGACTCACCCCAGTAGGAGACCAGGGGAGGCTGTCACTACGCCTTATTCCCCCCCGAGTCAGAAAATCTACAGTCATGACCTGTACCGTCACGAGAAGTCTGAGCTCATATGGAGCTGAGTGACCGTGCTTTGAAATGTGTAATCTTGTGATATTTTTCCTGCTCATCTTCCTCTGCACAGAAAAACCTGGTTGCGAGTCAGTGAGGGCGGTCTCCCCCTCTTTCCTCCCTCCCTCACACCCTAGGCTGGCCTGCTTTGTTCCCGTCTGGCTCAGCTAGCAGCTAATCCTGGCCAGTCATCACAACCCAGAGCTCCTGACCAGACATAAAGGCTGGTGAGGTCGGACAGCATTCCCCACAGAGCCCTCTCTCCACTCTGTGCAGTGGGGCAGAATGTCTCAGCATGGCATCCATGGGTGAAGTGACCGACCTCTTGTTGGCTCTGTCTTCACAGTAGCTAGCTATTTACCACACGCTAATGGGCTTGTTCAGTATGCTCTCTCTATGTCAGACCTGGGTTCAAAGAGTATGTGTTTTCTTTCAAATGATTGCTGAATTTGATTGAGCATACATAGAGTGCAATATTGGCTTGGTTTGCGCTTTTGGTTCTATTTCCTTGGTTCCATTGCACCAGGCAAGCTCAATCAAACTCAGTTAAAGTATTTTACTTAAAGCAAATACCACTTGAACCCAGTTGTGTGTAGTAGACCCTTTTCACACATGATAGGACAGGTCAGGATGGGACTGACTGCATGTGTGTCCTGCTGTGAACCGATGGCTCGTGAACACCAGCCGTCAATGATGACTTGGCTGACTGTGACCAGGACAGTGTGGTTGTTACTAGCACAGTGTGGTTGACCTCACCTTCTCTCCTCTCCTCTCTATC